>NC_056735.1:1423901781-1423909281 GCF_019279795.1 Protopterus annectens
ATATAATCTCTTTGAGCACCCCAATGATCAACGTCATCTATTTACTTTCTTTTACATTTTTAGGTTTCTTTTGTTGTAGAGACAGGGCTGCTTCATTGTTATCAGTGTGCTTCTGAATAGTCTGTGTACAGTTTTCAGCTCTGTTTCTTGATCTTGAAATTGCACTTTTATTGACATAGTCTCAGCTTGCATGCTCTGCAGGGATTTATCAACCCTTTGTATTTCATGCAACAGGTTTTCCTTTTCATGTGCAGCCATACAATCTCAGTTTAGGTTTGAGACTGACTTTTCTTTTGACTTTCAGGTTACATTATCAAGTGACTTTTCTCTTTTTCTTTTGTGATACATTTTGACTTAGGACTTTCAGACTTGCATTGTGCAGTGCAGACTATAAACAGTATTTCCCTATTCACACTTACACAGAAAATTCAGAGAGCCTATTGGATAAATCAAGCATCTTCTTCTTTACTACATCTTTCGTTGGTCAACGTCAACTAACAGCAATGTAAATTTCTCTGTCATTTTATTTTTATGCTCAGAAAGCATCTGTTCCACCATATTTATGTTTTTTTTTCTGTTTGAAGGCAGTGCCTTCTGACTGTCTTTGCATTTCTATACTTTCAGTTAATTCTCTGCATTGATCTTGCAAAGTTATATAACATTGTTAGAGTGGCTCATTTACTTTCTCATTTTTTGTTTAACCATTTGTTGCACCACTATATTTTCTGCAAGAAGCTCCAATGCTTCTCTACAAGATTTTGTTTGTTTTTAACAATACTCAAGTTCTGCCACTTAGCATCATCTATTCCAGTTCATGTAGAACCAAACTCATTACTTCTAACGAAGGTTTCACTTTCCATAGTTGTAGCCCTGGACTACTAACCATTCATTTGCCCCTGCCTAACGGAGACACTCTGTTGCAAAGTGCTCCCATTCCACTGCACCAGAGTTGGTCAACAATACTTGCTTTGGTTAACTTGCACAGCAGAGTTTTGGTTTACAGTAGACAGTCAATTATCCAAACTAATTGGGACCTAGGGTAGTTCAGATAATCAAACTGTTTGGATAATCAAACATACACTGAACCGGATAAAAAAAGTCTAAAATCTTGTGTTTTCTGCATGCAGGGAATACACTTTTTAACTATTCAGTGATTCTAGTGGACAATAAAGAATATTTTTCACACACAAGTGGGCTACAAGTTCAAAAATGCACACAAGCAAATAAGTATAAAGTTTATATATTCAGACTTTATGATTTTTCCTACCCAAAATCTTTGGAAGGCTGCGTTCAGATAATTGACGTTTCAGACAATTGACGTTTGGATAATCGACTCTCTACTGTACTTCTATAAAAACAGAATAACTACTGCTTTGCTTACCACTACTTTTGCATCTTATTTTTAATATTGCAACTCATAACCAGTTTAACAAGTCAGCATACACTTGTCTTTCTTGTGCTATATAGCAGTGAACCCCCTTTTCACTTTCTTGGGTTTATTTTCAAAAGCAGCTCCTTGTTCTTGCCTTACTCAGTAATGTACCCTCTTTTTCATGATCAAAGATTTAACCATCTAGAAACAACACCATTTTCTTGCTTTACTCAACAAAGAAGCCCCCATTTTCCTGTCAGTGAGTTTAACCTTTCAGAATCAAGGCCCTTTTTCTTACTTTACTCAATAATGAACACATTTTTTTCCAGTCAGAGAGTTTAACCTTCTGAAAACAATACCTGACATCAACTTTAGTTTCAAAAAATGCCATCAGTGTTTGCAAATTGTTTAGTATAATACCAATAGAGACCTTCATTTTCCAGGCTTCCCTTTAACTGTTATGATGGCCCACATTTATTGCTGGAGCAAGCTCCCATACAGGCACAGGGCAAATATTCTTGTAGGTATACCAGTTGTTTTTATTAACAATTCACTAATCAGGAAGACTTACCTTTTATTTAGTGGTCTCATGCACTTTGTTACAGGTTTCTTATTCCTGTTCAGACAGTACGTGATTGAAGTCAGTGATGTATATATTGTATTGTAGTTTTCCTACCATTGATCAAACATCAACCAGCAGGACTCTGTGCTGTATAAAACAAGAATATTTGTCAGTGTTCTGCACACACTGCTTACTTCTTTGCTTTTGCTCCTTAAGAAGTAGGGCTTGCACACACAAAGATTTCAACACCTTCTACCAAAACAGAGTATTTCAGAAGCAATACAGTTCTCTTCAGAAAGCAACAGCAGGCAATGATTTTTATTTGCTTTAAAATATGACAATTGAATAATGCAAGAAATGTCTGGTTCATGTGTGCATTATTCTTTTTTTACTGTTGTGAGTTACCATACTCCAACTCTGAATTTGCTTTAGCAGTCTGTTAAAATTTCAGTCAGCATACTAAAGAATTATCAGTTGTATACACAACAATTAATAACTCAGTTTTTCTTTTTCACTGCAAATGCCTCCATTCCTTGGTTCAAAGTTTCATAGGTGTATACTAGGCTAAAGATCACTACCGCCCTTTTAAGCCTAGCCGTGCAGCCTAAATGTGACTCACAGACTTCATCTGTATAGGAAGTAGTTTACTGACTGCCTCTGTCCATTAAAACTCTGGTGCATAGGTAAATGCAGACTACTACATGCCTAGCCAATAACCAGAGGTCAGAATCAAACCCTACATCTTGTGTGAGTGAGGCAAAGACCTTAACCATTATGCCAACCTCCCTGTATATAATTATTGTATATCCACCAATGTAGTGAGGAGTTATAAGTTCTGTATCTGATACTGCAGAGCTCAGGGCTATGGGTACAATAGAGTCCTTAATCATAATCCTCTTCGAAGTGGCTTTCCTGAGGGAACATTCTCTTGACAATTACGGCCACAAAGGAAAACCTCAACCTGCAAGGTCATGTTCAGCTTGTAATGCTTTGTGATGGTGTGCAGAGAGGACAAGAAACATATACAAAAATCATCAATTAAGCATTATGGAAGAAATATACTGATATAAGAGATAGCTGTGGAAGAATATACATGTCAGCTTTGAGACTGTATGCCATGTTTCTCATAACAGAAGACAATGCAGATACAAGAAACAGTTATTATTTAGTAACGTTTTATGCTTGTGACTCTGTGAAGGAAAACTCAGTTGTCATCTTTTTTTTTTTTTTTTTTTTTTTTTTATGTCTCATCTACAAAGTATAGGAGTTGTCTATACTCTCCTCTGTTATATGCTGCGATAAGAAATTAATTGCATGATTTAAAATACTTTCTACAGGCATAGAGAAGGAGGTGACTCCACAAAGAAACTCCTCTTGTAAAAGAGCAAGTAAAACAGGCCTCCTGATGAGACCGACTTACAAATATCTGGATGAGGTAAGAGCCACCAGAAACATTTTCCAAGACTTTGAATAACTCAGCTGAAGTAGCTACTAAAAAGGCAGAAACACTGATCTTTTCTAGTGTACCAACCCACCAGGGAACTGGATCTTTGACTGAATGTCAAAAGGGGTGCCAAGTAGGGAGTTTTCTCATGGTGCTTTATGCAGGAGGTTGTCTCCTGTCACTTCGGACATTGTTTCTAAAGTTGATAGTAAAGAAGTTTAACATGTAAATGTGTTGATTACTGTGAGCTATCTGAATAAGAAAAAAATGTATGCAGTGGGCAATGAAACAGCCAACAAGTAGATCATGTGTCTGTAAACGTAAGAAAAGATTACAGAGTTTAGGATGGTTCAGACATGACTACTTAATTTGGGGCAACTCAAGTATTTACCGGAGATTTTACAAGAATTATGATATATTATGGCTAAATAGACTGACCTCTTGAACTTCCAGGTCTTCATTCTAGCTTCCACTGATATCTTAGAGGCTTATTTGAGAACTACTTGAAGCTAAATTTGGCCTCTAATGGTTTATGTTGGGGACAGACTGTTCACAAGGGATAGATTTCGGTCTTCTATGACAAGAGTTCTAATACTTCCAACAGCTATGTTTAAATATGGCTAAGAGGTGGGTGTTACTACTACTACTGGATGGATATTTTTAAAATGTTATTTTGAAGGTACGATACCATGGGAGGGCAAGATGAGAACCTAGCAATACAGTTATCAGGAGTGCTATCAGATAGAAAATCTGTAGCATGCTGCCCTGTCAGACCCATAAACCCCATACTATAAAGGCTGCCAAATATCAATAACATGAAGACTGAGCTGTAACTGTCGTATTAAGAAAACCGTCAGGCATGCCTTCCACAGACTGTTGTATTTCATTTAAGAACCTCCGCTGAACATACATTATTTAACTGATGCAGTTCAATGCAGTCATTAAGATGCACAATGTGAACAAATGTTTTCCAAACATATTCAGAGCTCTAAACTTTCTTTTATGGGGTGAATAACAGGCAACAGGAAAATGCATTCCTCTTCAGTGCCACTGCAGAGACAATGACATCTTGTTTGGGAGTGTTTCAAAACAGAAAAAAAAGATATGTCCTTACCAATAACAATCTGGAACAGCAGATCCATTCTCTGTGAAAGCAGAACTAAGGCTTACAGGCATTACAGGTAAAACTTAAATACATTCCCCTTAACCAATAATGCACTGCAGTATCAAACCTCTCCAACTCTGAGGTTTGATACACAAAGACTTTTGAAGAGTTTCAGAAAGGGTGGCAAGACTAATTACAACAGAGATATGGGAAGATAGATGGTTCTGTTACGGAGCATCAAACTGCTCATCCATATTTATTGTTATGGTGCTCACATCCATTTTCCTCATTGAGAGTTATGGTAGGTATCTAAATTTGCATTTGGTAACAAGAGATCCTTTCTCCATAACAGCAGGACAGAGTCACCAGCAGGATCTGCCAGGTAGTCTACCTTACAGGAACATACAGTTTTATTATAGCACTGCCACAAGAAGCTCTGGACTTCCATATCACATCCAACTTACAGAACCTTGCAAAAGACCAAGAAGCTGCTGCACACATGTCCAGGGTTCACTTTCTGAAAAAGGCTGTGGACATACCAATTACTTCAGTACAAGAAATGTTTGTTACTGAAGCAACATGCTTACTGCTTTAGAGCAGAACTAAATGCAGTCAGATACCCATCAGAAAGTTTCCATAGTTACTTTAGAAAAATGAAAGTTTTCTTTTGGAATAGGAAAATGTTTATGGAAAGCCTTAGTCCTCGAGCATAAGAACCATAACTGATGTGCATGTCTGTGCAACAGAGGAGATATTCTCTATGGATAAAATATTGCAGGAAGAGAAAAAAAAACACAGAGGTAGATAGATAAACTTATTGAGGTTAATCTCATGGGGCAAATGAAACTTTGCAAGGTGTACTGTGATACCATGGGAGAGGAGTATCCTGATCAGACACTCCCTTGTTACAAGTCAGAGCCTAAATTATAGACAGCTATGAACCAGCTTTTTACATATATGAAATCTTTAGCTTCCTGCAACCTCTGGTGGACTGCTACTGTAGACATACATTTGTTAACTACTTTGGAAGGTGAGGCAAGTTTGAATGGAAAGGTTCTGAACTGGCAATGATTTGCTTTTATGCAGAAGAGCTGCCTCCTGGATTCCTTAATGATCTTGATGTGGAAATAGGAATCTCTTGGAGGGGGTTCCAATGAAAATATCCAATCTCCTGGTAAACAAGAAAGGACTAGAACTGCATCACAACCACGCAAAAGGTTTCTCTGGAAATGAGGTTGCTTAGATCTAATATTTACTGAGGTCCTTTGTTCATTTTGTTAATAAAGAAATCAGGAGTTAATTATTGACCCTTTCTGGCCTGGTGGGATCTCTTGGAAAAGGTTTAGGATCCCTTTTCTTGCTAATACTTTCTGATAAAGTGGAATGGTGGGCACAGGATGGGATGGGATGGTGAAATTTGCAGTAGTATGAAAGGTATATTGGTTCCTTCTTTCCAATTCATGTTCATTTATAGACTACAAACTAACTGCCCTAGCAAAAATTCACAAAGCAAACAACACAATGAAGAATACTACTGCATTTACGTCTGTGCTGCAATACCTTTGATCTATTTAAGACACATGACACCAGTGGACCAACTTTATTTGTACTTCTGAACTGTTTCAGAAGTAACATACAATTAATTTCAGTAGCACTTCACACATTGCTTAGACCTTGCATTTAGACTGCAGTTAAAACATGCAGTGTGGTTAGCATTTCTGGTGTGGTTAGCATGTCCAAGTGCAACTACCCAGATACTGCAGAACTACCCAATTTGTTAATCTGATTAAAAAAGAACTGCAGTGCACATGTTTCCCCAGTATACCCCAGTGTACACACTCTACAATCATCTGACTTATTTTCCCAGAAAAGCTGGAAGACTAATTTTTCACAGTATACCATTTAACATGGACATTAGACTGCCACAAAGTTGTTCCAGAAAGTTACTGTTACACTTTTTAAGTAGACTATTTTTCCATACTTTCTGAAATGTTTTCCATATCACTTCTAAACTGACACCACAGTTCTTTATAATTAATTATTTAAATGCATTTTGTAAATTAAAGGGAGTGTTGTCCTGCTTCTACTTGCCTCAGTATTATATTCCTTGAGTACATACTTCATAGTGAAATAACATTTTGTCCATGTTTCTTCCAACGGCTTAGTACAGTCACTGTGCATATCTTGGTAGGCAAACGTTTAATTATTTTATATCAGTTTGCAAGAACAACTAACAGAACTTGTCAAGATACCACTGTTTGGCATGCCATACATTTCTTTTTAAAACTTTTGTTTAACAGGTAATTGTTCTTCTCCCTCGGCATTTACCTTTTGCTTCTCCCTGCCTCTAGGTTTAACATTGGCAAAGGCTCTTTAGCATTAAATTATGAATTCACTTAGCAATGCACCTTGAATATGATCTTTGTTAGACTCAAAGTAACTCAGTAGAACTCATAGTTTGCCAATAGAGAAAAAAAAAAGTAATTCCTCGTAAAGCATACATTCAAAAACATTTTTTATACTTGATGAAATCAGCACAGACTGGGATTATACCTGCAGGCAGTGATGTTAAAGGATCAATATATATTAGAGTCTGATATAAGTTAAACACTTTCCTGAGAATTTATTAAAGTTCTCAGCATGAGCTTCATGACTTATGCTAGAAAGGCTGTTCTACTGCAATGTGCCCATTTGTAATTCAAAAACATGCTATCCATGACAAAATAAAACCTCATTCTAATTTGCATTTTTTGAATTGCAGTTACTACTGTGAAGTGCAGATCATGGCTGATCTGCACACTGCAGTAGTAACCTGCTGCTCATGTAGGCACTAGGCAGTGTCATTCCCCCACCACTCTCTCACACAGACAAGTACACGAAGATGAACACACACACACACACACACACACACACACACACACACACACACACACACACACACACACACACACACACACACACACACACACACACACACATACACACCACAGTCCATGTATCTGTCCCTACACTATCTA
>NC_056735.1:1423914281-1423941781 GCF_019279795.1 Protopterus annectens
AATAACAAGGTCCAAAGCACACAATCAGTTGTGAGAGACTTGGGCACCCAGGTTGATAGCAAACTGACTTTTGACCACCATATTGCCTCCATTGTACAGAAAGCTTTCTACATGGCCCACCTTATTAAGAAGGGTATCTCATCCAGGGTCAAGGAGGTAATAACATCCCTGTATTCTTCCCTTATAAGATCCATTATTGAATACAACTCCCCTTTCAGCATGTACCTTACAAAGCACATGCAGCAGCAGGAGAGACAACAGAGGCTCCTTACCAGGAGAATCCAGGGCCTCAAACATCTACCCTACACATATAAGATAAAAGACGTGTTCCTCTACTCAGTGTCATACAGACTCCTCAGAGATGACCTCTGTCTGGCATACAAAGCAATCTCGAACAACCTTGATGGGTCTGCTGCATATATGCAAGTCAAGCTCCACTCAAGTAACCTGCACGTGTGACCTCAACCTGGTCTGTGACATTAATAGGACTTGTTGGAGAGACAGATTTGTGTCCCAGAGGCTCCTCCTCCTGTGGAATAGACTCATGACCACATCAAGCAGAGTACCTCATTAACCCTTTTTAAGCGCAACCTGGATAACTAGATGGGGAACAGAAAATACACTCCTGGTATTTCACCTGTGCCCCTGCTGGACATGGGCATTGGGTGCTGACTTGTTGGAACATGGGCTAGTTCTTGGCTAGGCTTGTAAGTCCCTCAGGGCCTAGTAAGTTCCTATGATCCTAACAAACGTAGAATCACCACTGATTATTTGACTCAGCCTTACATACCATCCTTAACTACATTGGTCTTCATGAAATTTGGATGCTGACTGTAATATTCAGATAGTTATTCCTAAAAGTATCCTTCCTATAAATATTGGTTACAAAGGTCTTGTTTTGCTAAGCTCAAGATCAACTGTATGTCTAAAAACTACACTTGTAACCAAAAACCAGAAACTTTAAATATATATGTATATGTGGGTATGTATATATATATATATATATATATATATATATATATATATATATATATATATATATATATATATATATATATATATATACACACACACACACACACATATATATATATATATATATATATATATATATATATATATATATATATTTACATACATGCATATATACATACATACATATAGGATCATAGGAGGATACTAGGCTAATTGCCCCAGGGCCATTATAAGCCTAGCCAAGTTCAACCAGTTTTCCCAAGGGTGTCTGGTTCAAGCAGACACTAAAATTAACGCCTATTGCCCCTGTCCAAGATGGATACAGGTGGAAACTCCTGGGTGAATTTCAGATTACCCATCCAGTTATCCAAATTATGCTTAAATACAGCCAATGAGGGGCTTTGTTTGACACGAATAGGAAGCTTTTTCCAAAGGTGGGGCAACCTCTGTGAGACAAATCTGTTTCTCCAGCAAGTTCTGTTGATGTCACATATCAGGTTAAGGTACTTTGAGTGCATGATTCATGTACCATTATTTGTGAATATGCAGCATTTCCATTAAAGCTGGGTCAGAGATAGATCTATATGCAAGGCACAGGTTGCCTGTGAGCAGTCTGTACAACAAAGAGTAAAATGACAAGGATTACTCTGCTTCTTCTCTGCTTTCCTGACTGTTTTCTCCTGAAACTTAGCCTGCTGCTACCTTCTAGTTAGGCCAGCTCCATTTGCCCTTGCTATGCTCGGGCTCACTCCAATCCACTACCCTACCCTTATTCCCAGCCACCCCCACATCAATTACATTTATACTTTCCTAACCACACCCCTTCACGTCATTGCATCACAGACAAGACATTAGCCAATTAGACTCCAGTAATTACAACCCACCAATAAACTGCCTATCACCACCCAGCAGTCACTGACTAGGGTCTGATAATTAACTGATGCAACTGTTATCCTCCTTTCTCTTTGTCAGTGTCTCACCACTCACTACCCATATATACTTCATTACTCAACATAACTATCTGATTTTAGCCCTGTTACATTAATTACTCTCACACAAGTAAAGAATGTAGATACTTACTTAAAGCTAGAGACAAGGCATGGGGACGGTATCACAAACGCAAAACCCAAATTACCAGAAAAACATTCTTAGAGCTATGTGACAAAGCTAAGAAACGTGTAAAGCAGGACAAAAACACCTACTGCCACAATATGCATAAAAAACATCAGAATAACCCTCAAAAGTTTTGGGCTGCAGTTAATAATATTCTCCAACCAGGTAAACCAACCATCCCCACTCCTACCTCAAACAGCAGCTCTGATAATATAGCAATCCAGTTTAAGAAATACTTTACAGAAACTGTCCTAGCCCTTGCTAATTCTCAAAATATCTACAAGACCTCTGTCCCTATAGTACCCCAGCATAGCAACCCCTCACAACATAACTCAAACCAATTTATATTATAACCAGTCTCTGTAGACATCATAACTGTGAAAACTTAAACCAACCACTCTCACTGTAGACAACCTCCCAGCCAACTTTCTGCAAATTGCAGCACAAGAAATAGCATAACCAGTAATGGTACGTATTAACAGATCAATAACTGAGGGCTAAGTACCTGCTATCTGGAAGATCTCCAATATTATACCTTTACACAAAGGAGGAGTTTCCACCGAATTCACAACTTACTGCTCAATTGCCATCCTGTCTCCCTTATTTAAAAACTACAGAGAGTTGTCCATAACCAACTCATAGACTACCTTCACACACACAAACTATTATCAAACACCCAACACGGTTTCCATCCCTATCATAGCATCACTACAGCCTTAATGTCATTTACTAATACAGTGAACCATTATACAAACCAAGGTCAATTTGTATCTGCCATATTCTTAGACCTATCCAAAGCCTTTGGTATGGTCAATCACAATAAACTCATCAGTGTACTTTCCTCACTAAACCTGAGTAGCTCCTCCTGGTTCCAAGCTATCTGTCAGAATGACAGCAGGCTGTACAAAGGCAGCACCATCTCTCCACTCTTCTCTTACTTGCCTTAGGAGTCCCACAAGGCTCCATCCTTGGGCCACTACTGTTTTCCCTGTACACTGATCAACTCCACACTTCCACTCTTCATGCCTGTATGATACAATATGGAGATGATTCAACTCTAAGATGCTCAGCCTCCTTCATACAAGACTTCCACACCATAACCCAAGATGTGTCTTTCTGTAAAAACATGGCTCATCAATTACTAACTCATGCTGAACCCCAATAAAATTAAGCTGCTTCTCTTCTGTCCCACAAGATCTCCCTCCTCTTAACTAACTTTCAATATAGAGCCCAAAAACAAAACTATTACTCCTATAACTCACACAAGCCTGCTAGGCATCAAAATTGACAATAATTAGAAATTTGACATTCATAATGCTCAAACCATTAAGAAGGTCCACACAAATCTAGACTTTCTTTACAGAAACAAACAATGTTTAACTAGAACCACAAAAGCTACCATTGCCCACACACACCTTCTGTCAACTTTGCTGTATGCCTCCCAGTACTAATTAACCTCCGCAAAGCTGATCTTACCAAGCTGAAATCCTGTTACAATAAAATTCCCAAATTTGCAACTGATGCCACACACAGGTCACATCACTGTACAGCTCTTAAACAACTAAAATGGCTAGAACATCCTCAGCTGCTACACTATAAGCAATTAACCTTTGCCCACAAAATCCTGAATCAACCAGATAAAATCCCTGCTCTCCAAAATCTTATACTACCATACACCAATCCTAGAACCCTCTGATCCAGTAATAAACTCCTATTAGACAGCAGCAAAGCTAACAACTCAGCTGGGGAATCTCTCTTCTCAAACATCATTCCTAAAATATGGAATAAACTGCCAACCCCTGTTACCTCTAACTCCTCCATAGTACAATTAAAAAGAAATCCTAACTACTGACTTAGTTGACACCTGGCTATGTTCTTGCAACACTCCTGGATAGCTCTAACCTCAATACACTTAACCGCATCTTGCTCACTGCGCATTATCTTACCCCAGTCTATCCACTCATTTCTGTTATAGCTCCTTGTCCTCTTTTTTAAATGTATATACTCTTGTGTCATATGTTATGTTAAAGTAACCTCTAAAGAACTATATTGCTTAATGCTGTACTACTGCTGATTGTGAATGCTACTTGAATTTCCTGTATTATGTAACTGTTAAAATGTTTGTATTTTTTATCACTGAAGCTTTTCTCCCCGGTCCTACGCTGAAAATGGACCAGTATCGAGTCGGACTTTCTCAGTAAACAAATGTAAAATAAATAAATAAATAAATAAAAATAATAAATTTCAGTCTGTCCACATAAGACAGATCTTGAAAACCCTGGATTTTCTTTATAAGGAGCTTTGTGGTCTTTCCAATTGCTGCAGGTATTTGGAAAGGAACATACCAAAGGGAGCATTGTACTCTATTATTGGCCTGATTAGGGAAGAGTACAGGGGGGTATAACCTCTTTTTTTCTGGGGGAAGTGCCCTTACTTATGAGATGAGCAATATAAAATGCCCTTCTTACCACTGTGGAGACACGGTGATCGAAGTTAAGGTTGCTGTCGACCTGTGTGCCCAGATCTATCACCAGTGACTGTGTGCTTACGGTATTGCTATTGATGTGGTAGTTGGTAGGAATATCACCCTTGCCAAAGGGGATGATAATGCATTTTTTTTTGCATTAAGTTTAAGATCATGAGTTTGGCACCAGTCATTAGTCTGCGTAGGACCTTCTTGCAGGATGTGGATATCGCTAGGGGTTTCAATGATCGCTGCCAGTTTGCAGTCATCAGCAAACTTTGTCAGCCACAGTCCTTTAGTTTTAGCCTGTGCTTCAGAGAAGCAGATTCCAAGCAACAGGGGTCCCAGAACTGATCCCTGTGGAACACCACTGGATATAGGTCTGCTGGAGGAGGTGGAGTCCCCTATTTTGACTGTATGAGTTCTATCAGTGAGTCAGTTTGCAACACACCCGACAATATATGGATTGATACCCAGCTGGGTGAGTTTATCAATGATGCCTGAGTGGGGGATTGTGTCAAAGGCCTTGGCTAAGTCTGTGTAAGCCTTATGCCCAGATTTCCCCTCATCTAGGGCTTTGGAGACTGTCTCAAAGAAGTCCATCAAGTTTAACAGGCAAGCTCTCCCCTTGACAAAGCCAAACTTGGTGAGGTCGAGTGTTTGGAAATTTTCTGTATCTTTGTTAATATGGTCCATGATGATTTGTGTCATGGCCTTGCAGATAAGGCTGGTCAGGCTAATGGGTCTATAGTTTCCGGGGTCCGTGGATGCATTCCCTTTGTGTAAATGGGTGATGGTAGCTGTTTTCCTTTCCACTGGGATGAAACCAGTGCTTAGGCTATGATTGAAAAGTGTGCCCAATGGTGATGCTAATTCCTGTTTTAGCCCATGTAGAACACAGCCTGGGATGTTGTCTGGTCCCACAGAGGCTGTGTTTTTGGTCTTGGAGAGGACATTTAAGACCTGCTTCTTGGAGATACTAGGCAGGGAACAGGTGTTAGGGATGTTTTGTGGTATATGTAGTGGGGACAGGGAAGTGAAGTATTCACTGAACCTGTCAGCCAGGAGGTTTGCTATATCCACAGGTTCTGTATATGTAGTACCATTAACTACGAGTTCAGTGCAGATCTAGGCTTTACATTTGAGGTTATGGATGCAACTAAAGAATGTCTTGTGGTTATCCTTAGTTAGGGAAGCTAATCTGGATTCATAGCTAGCTTTGGTGGACTTCACTAGAAGTATTATTGTCTTGTTTAAGTTGAAGAGGGAATGTTTCCAGTTTTGAGACCATTCGTTCCTGCTCTTAGACAGCAATTTCTTTCTCCTGTTGTATAGCCTATTAATGGCAGTTGTCCATCAGGCAGGTTTGTTTTTCTTAAAGATCTTGCTTTGGTTCTATCAGGTACGGCAGAGTCATTACAATTGTACAGGTGTGCATATAATACATTGGTATATAACTCAGTGTAGGTGTCTGCTCCATCAGTGGGGGGAGGGACTCTGAAGCTATTTATGCTGTCATGTAAGAGGCTGTAATTGGCCTTGAGGATGTTTTTTAGTCTAGTTGTTCCTAAGAGTGGGGGAGGGGGATATTTTGTTATAGCTACTTCTAGCAAGACTGATTTGTGGTCAGATCTCACCAGGGATGGCTACACACTAAAGGTGGTGCAGCGGTCCCCCATTTTGCTAAGTACCAGATCCAGGATGTCTGAGCCCCTTGTGGGTGTGTCAACCAGCTGGTCCAGAGCATAGGAGTTAACGAAATCCAGGAACCTTTAGGCAAGTGAGTTAGAATATATATAATTTACCCAGTCAATGGATGAGTAATTAAAGTCACCCAAAACCAGGGTCTTTGGTTGTATCTTGATTGACTAAAGTAGATCCAAGTAGGCTGAGGGGATGTCCTGATTCATGGAGGGGGTCCTAAAGCAGACAATGACCTGAAGAGGGGTCTTACCTACAGTCAATTGCACCTGAAGTAATGTAAGGAAATTGTGCTGTTTAACCAATCTAGAGATGTATTTATCTTTAATGAATATTGATACACCACCTCCTTTAGTTCTCATGCCTTCAGTTTGTGGTCTGAACATGTGGAAGGAAATGTAATCTGGTTTAGCTGGGGAGCTGTCTACAGCCATAAGCCAGGTCTCAGTGACTGCAAAAATGTCAGCATCTTCCAAGGTGAGGACTGCTTCCAGTGAGTGCAGTTTCTGGTTTAGACTCCTAGCATTTAGCAGCATAACCTTGAGGTTGTTTTTAGAGGGTATTTTTACATCGGGAAATTTGTTCTTGTGACATTGCCTAAAAAGGCACTATGGGAGTGGTAAGACCCTTAGCCAGTAGCCAAAATTCCAAGGGTGATACATGAAGGCCATCTCTGGCAAAGCATCAAGGTCTGTTGACCATGCCATTCCAGGCTGACAGATACTGAATCCCCTTTGAATGACACCAGGAACTAAGCCAATTGTTGAAGTCAATCATTTTTTGTTTGTATTGAGGTATCATCCTATATGAAGGTAAAATTCTACTTAAAGCTAGGGACATAGCAACCTAAGACACATAATCAGAGAGCCCAGTCAAGTCTCTGTTCATACAGACTAGGGAGGTATGTCTCAAGTTGTTCAGACCAACATGGACTATGCCTGTTGTTGAGAGACCTGAGTGCATGTGATGTGGTGGATCTTGGCACCTGACAGACAGCTATCCATGACTTTTTCTTTATCCATCTTGGTGAGAGGGACATCTCTGTGTCTCACAATTGAGTCACCTATGACTAAGTTGTGTTATGGCTTAGCGGCTTGACTGGTGAGACACTGGTGTGTGATGTATTATGTATACTATGTTCTACCGAGGATGTATTATGTGAATCATGCTTGTGTTTCTGTTTGGAAGGTCTCTGATGTTTATGTAAGCTTCTGGTAAGGACCATCCACATACGCAGGTTTATGTGTTGTTAGTTTGGTAGGTGCAGGAGTTGAGGTGCGCATGCTGACAACCTGCTTAGTATCTGATGAACTGGCTGGTGAGCAACAAAGCCTGGATTCTAGGTTCTTGATAAAGATGCATCTCTCACATAATGAATTTGTGTGGATTAGAAGAAGTGGGTTGTTAGTGTACATGAGGCAATTGCTGCATTGCCTCAGGATGCCCATGTCAACCAGGCTGGCTGGAGAAACTGTGGCGAATTGTCCATCCATAATGCTAGGTAAGTTGATGTAGTCAGAAAACAGGGAGAGGACAGGAAGGAAAAGGTAAAGTAGAGGACAGGAGAAGTGGACAAAAAAATGTAAAGGACTAGTGGGTACCTCAGGAGCTTCACTGAATGTATCAACTGTTAGTGATGGACAATTGCAAGCACTCACTGATGGAGCACCAGTGGAGTACTAAAGGAAAATGTCTAGGCAGAAGTATTTGCATCTATAACTGCAAGAGGTGCCCACAGCTGCTCAGCAGTGTGCAATGCACAAACATGCACAAATCTGTGCAAACATGGTGCTTATGTAGCAAATAAAAGCAAACTGATTTAAGCAAATTAACCAATAAAAAAGCTCAAAACTGAGCCCTGTTTCAGCAACCTTCCATCAGATGAGTTCTAACTGCACACTCTTGCCACTAGGGTGCAAGGGGATCCCTCTCCAACAAAATATGGCCTGGTTTAGTGCATAAGTTATACAAGCAGAACTAGATTCAGCAGGTCTGAATCTAATCTATGCTACAGAAAACAAAGTGCAACAATTTCAGAAAAAACAAACAGTTCAAATAAGCAGGCACAATAAGCCTTCAACCAGCAACTCCCAGCTCAGAAGGGCAGAGGCTACCTTCTCCTCCCACAAGAGTGTAGACCACAAGCCTTCTTAATGTAAAATAACTTGCCTGAAGTGCTTAAACCAGAACAAAGACACTTTTAGAATAACAGACACACTAAACCTTCAGCCAGCAATTCCCAACTTAGAAGGATGTAAGCTACCTCTCCTGCCATAAGAATGCAGACTACAAATCTTCTTAATGTAAAACAACTGGTCTGAAGCCCAAATCACTAAACCAAAATTATGAGGCTTAGAATAACAGTTACAATTTAATCAGGCTACTAACAAGCAGTAATAAATGCAATTGAATACTTTTAAGAACAAGAAGCCGAAGCAAAATAAAGTAATAAAGTAGGAAGAAACACAGATACATTAAAAGCAGCTGCATACCGTGCAATTTGTTTTAAGTTAAGTGGTGTAGATCATTGTTTGTATTGTACCTAATCAGCTACTGTAGCTAGACAGCACATGCTTATAAGTTACTGAGCATATGCAAGGTCGGTTTCATTTTGTATAGTCAGTCAGACTCAGAGTGAGGGCAGGCATGGATGGAGATGCACATACAAGTGTGTTCAAAGTAATGAGTCAGTCAGTTAGCTTAAGTATATGTTGTAGTTACAGTTCCTGATATGTTTATGTACAATAAACAAATTGAACCCATCACAGTGAGTACCTCAGTGTGTCATTTGAATACAAGAGCCATGTGACATTGTGTCAGAATGGGATCCGAAGTTGAAGCAACTCACAAACCATGAGGCACACAGTTAGAAGTGAAAAAGTCTATAGGTGCCAGCTCACAAACAGGTCAGTGGTTATTCAAAGGTACTTAAACTCATTTAAATGATTTGCAGTTGCTGAATAAGTGGTGAAGCATTCAAAACATTCAAAATAATTACCGAGATAAACAACATGTCCGAAATAGCGACATACTGATAAAAGTATTCTAAATAAATACAGAAGTGTTAGAAATTATTTCCAAAGTGTTAAAATATATGAAAAGGCTAAACAACTGCATTTTTTCACAATGTACTACGTTTTTGCATTAACTAAAACTTTTCAAAGTATCCAAAGTTTTTGATATTTTCTCAGTGTTTCCAGTGTTAAAGTGAAGTCTTTTCAGAGAGATTGTTGTGCATTTGAGCATAATTACAAGGACTTGGTCTATGTGTACATTTAAATGAATGTTGTTGTTATGACAGAGGGATTTGTAGACTTGGATCTCTGGTGTTTGATAATAATATTGCCAAGAATTGGCAAGTGTTTGAGCAAGAATACAATATTTTCATATAGGCTGCATTTTCTCATAAAGACTCACAAACAAAGGCATTCATACTTCTTAATTTAGCTGGCTCAGAAGGCACTGAGAAGGAAGTTTCATTTGTGTATGCACCTGCCATGTATGCAGGGGAGGGGGAATAACAGCCATATTGTGATGCAGGCTGAAACAGAGGAAGACCCTGAGTGCTTAGAATGTAAATTTAGAGAAATGTGTAACCCTTAAACAAATATTACAATGGAAAGGCACATGGTTTATACAAGAGATCAGAAGCCTGGGGAAACTATAGCAGCATATATTACTGAATGTTGTGTTTGCACTTTTACCTTAAATGAAGACAAGACACTTCTTCCTCTCTTTTAGTGGTATTTATTACACACATGTGGGAGCCTACTGGAAAGTACCAGGGAGACTCCCCGAACAAAGGAATGCATAAGCTTATATGCTGGTGATATTGCTGACAGTGCAAAAATATAAACTAGACCAATTAAAATAGTACAAAAGACAATTAAGCAATCAGTGGTTTACCCACAGGCTTGAAGCAGTTCACATTACTACATCTCTAGGCAGAGAAAGAAAATCAGATACACTTCCATATAAGGCACATTTCCTGCCATCTGACAGGCTCTTACTCTTCAGTACTTTTCCACTATTTACAGTTTACTTAATAGTTCATAGCTCTACTCAATACATACAGGTTCTCACATACTCAATCTTCTTTGAACACATGCTTTGACCATTCATATTCTACAATCCACCATTTGATGCTGTGTAAGTATCACCATTTAATCTATCATACATTTGCCCTAAGTCTAACATAACCATGTGGCTAGTTCCTTTAACGTTGTCACATATTTTAACTTTATCATCCATAACTGTAGGCATATAAAACTTTGGCATCTTTTTAGTAGTCTTGAATGATATTAATTTCAAAATCAATGCTTTGATTAAAAACACAACAGGAAAAGTGACAAGAGCTAATACTGCAATTAATAGAATTACCTTTAAAAGTCCACCTCCCCATCCTGAAAACAGGTTAGTTAACCATACTCACATTGAGTTATTGACCTCCTTGGCCTTAGAGAGTTTGGAGACTCTCTGAATGAATTTGAGATGACTTTCAATTTCATGCTGGTTGCCAGCAATAAACGTACAGCACTCCTCCTGGATTAAAGCACAAGTTCTGCCTTTCACCGCTAGGGTGAAATCAAGAGCCATATGATTTTAGAGGACTACAGCTCTCATGGCAGTCAGTTCATCAGTCACTAGTTCTAAAGCAGAAAATGTGGTATTGCTTAATACCTCAAGCAATTTAGACAGTTTTCTCAGTTCCCAGATTAATTTTGCTGCTCCGTATGCTGGGATTATACCAGCCCACGATATGATGTCATCACCTAAGTCCATATGAGACAGTCCTTTAGTGCCAGCATGAGCTAAATCATGATGATAAATCCATGACGCATTGATGTGACCTAATGGATTTGTAGGCTTTTTAACCTCTCACACATTTCGGATTTTACCTTGGCGTAAGGCCGATGTATGTCGGATGGCTGGAACTAGATAACCTAAGAAACAGCTACCAGACCAGTTCTCTGGTAGGCATTTATAGGCCCTTCTTCCGCATATAAAGTAAGAGTCTTGTACCAAGGTGGTAACATTTGAAGAGTGGTCACTGCCCATGGTTATGCCATGGAATATGGCAAGAAATACGATTTTACGAGAACCAAATAATGAGGCATTTGTCAATATCATCTGAATGGCATCAAATGAAACTTGACAGCCCAAAGCTGAGCGTTTTCCTTCTGTAATATTGCACTGGTATTCTATTGTCATATTGCAGATACTTTGTCCCATTTTTCGAGTCCAGTGATGTTGACTTGAGTAATTCTGTTGAAAACACAGAGTATCATTTGGACGGAGAGAAAGTTGTAATGCAATAGATTTAATGGATGTAATGTTAGCAGTGTTGTCAAGTAGACTAGTCCATGTATCAATGATACTTAGTGGAGCCGCAGCCAATGACAAGCCCCAATGCACAGAGGGAATAGAAGTGCAAATCCAGCAGTTAGAGACGTTGAATGTAGAAGCATAAACATATTTGATGGCTTGATAGGTGTTGAAAGGTGGGTGCCAAATGGTTCATTTGGTGTGATGCATCGATGGAGCAGGAAATAAAAATGGCCACAGCAAAAATAACAGTACAACAAGAATGACCACCAAAATGATTGTCTAGTATTTGTGTGGAAATGGTGGTTGAGTCTGTGTAGTGTCAGAAGTTTGGAGGTTTTTAAAAGGGTAAATATTAGGCATTGTCAGGTACTGGAACAGTTTTACTTTGAGTACGTGTAGCAATAGGAGGAGACTCTGGAGTTGAAAAAGGTAAAGGCCGTTGATCTTTAGACGTCACAACTTTTTTGACATGTGAAATGTGGATCTAAGTTGGAGATCCCTGCAGTCGCACAGCAGATGACATAGTTAGAAGAACCAGGAAGGGCCCCTTCCAGCATGGCTGGAGTGCTGTTCTTCTAGAAAAAGATTTAATGTAGACCCAATCCCCTGGTTGAAAAGCGGATGCTAGAAAAGGATCAGGAAGTTGTTGAGCAACTGCTACTTGTCAATGGTGAAACTGTAAGAAAGAAATAAGAGATTTGCAATACAAAAGAACGTTATTATCAAATGCATCATATTCAGAAAAAGGTGGTGGAGGTATCATGGCATACGCAAAGGGCGACCCATGAGTATTTCATGTGGAGAAAGACCTTTAGTAGGATGCGGTTGTGACCTCATAGAAAGTAAAGCTAGTGGTAAGGCCTATATCCACGTTAGACCTGTTTCTGAAGTGACTTTAGCAAGTCTGGTTTTTAAAGTCTGGTTCATACATCTAATTATACCTGATGCCTGTGGTCTGTATGGACAATGAAATTTCATAGTAATGCCTAACATTGTACACAATGAATTAACTAACTAACTTAGCAGTAAAATGTGTCCCTCGGTCAGAATATATTTGACAAGGAACACCAAAACGAGGTATCAATTCATAACACAACTTTTTTGCAACTATAATAGCATCATTCTTAGCACATGGGACATATTTAAAACGAGCACAAGGTGGAAGTTCAATAAAGTCCCATTGTAAGGCACAAAATGGTCCCATTAGTTTTGGCACAGGTTGAGCGGGAGCCAGAGTGCCCTTTGAAATGTTATGCTGTAAACAAATGAAGCACATGCTCAAAAAATGTTGCACAGAAGCAGAAAGTCCTGGGGCAAACCAATCCTTCTGGATTTGTTTAATCAATGGTTGTACCCCGACATGAGCTGGCAAATGGTATGCTTTTATAAGAGAATTTAACATAGATGTGGGGCAAATTAATCTGCCATCCAGGTGCTGCCAAATTGAATTGGAGCATTGAAAACAATTATGGGCCAGCCATGTTTTTGTTTCTGATTCCGATGCTTCAGTTTGTAAAGCTTTTAATACAGTAGTGTTAAAAGTAAGTGTTTGTAAAATAGGCTGCAAAAATGTTCCCTGAATAGTATTCGAAAGAGCAGCCTGCTTGGAAGCCCAGTCAGCTAAATTATTTTCCTTAGCTACTAGGGAGTCATTAGACTGGTGAGCTGCACATTTGACAACAGCAATTTTGGAAGGTAATAATAAGTCCTGCAAGAGGTGATCGATATACAGGTAATTTTTTATTGGTGCCCCAAAAGATGTCAAAAACCTCCTTTTCTTCCATAGGGTACCAAAATCATGAACAACACCATGGGCATAAAGTGAGTCAGCATAAATAGTAACAGATTTGTCTTTGGCCATTTTACATGCATGCAAAAGTGCCACTAATTCCGCGGCTTGTGCAGAAGTACCAGGTGGTAATTGTCCAGTTTGCAAAGCCTGAGATGGCAAACAGACTGACCATGCAGCCTGAAGTTCACCAAAAGTATTTTGTAAACAAGATTTATCCACAAAAATAACTAAATCAGGATTAAGCAAATGAACATTTTGCAAATCTAATCTAGGAGACAAAACAGTGTTAACTACAAGCACACAGTCATGTGGTTCGTCCTCGTCACTAGTTGGAATTAAGGAAGCAGGGTTTAGTGGTGGGCAACATGTAATTTGAATAGCGGGATTACTTAATAAACTTAACTCATATTTAGTGAGGCGAGCATTAAAAAGATATTGAGTCTTTGTTTTTAAAAGTAATGCTTGTACAGCATGAGGTACCGCTAGTATAGTGTCATTCCCTAATGTCAGTGGTGCTGCCATATCTATCAAAACAGCAGTGGCTGCTACTGCATGTAAACAAGATGGGTAGCCAGAAGCAACAGAGTCTAACTGAGTACTGTAATATGCTATAGGTCAATAGCCTCTTGTGTGCGCCTGCACCAGTAGGCCCAAGGCCTTTCTTTCACAACAGAAGAAAACAAAAGGCTTAGAGTAATCTGGGAGCCCCAAGGCAGGTGGGTTAATCAATACCGTTTTAATAGCCTGAAAGGCGGTTTCATGTTCAGGAGACCAAGGCAGAGGGCCTGTGACCTCCTTTTTTAAGAGCTGTAACAGAGGAGCCGAAATTTCTGAAAAATTGGGCACCCACTGTCTACAATAACCTGCTAGGCTGAGGAATCTCCTGAGTTGTCTCTGAGTTACAGGGCGGGAAGCAGTCTGAATGTAGGTGATTCTGCTTGGAAGGATTTGACGTGAAACTGTAGAAATGATATGTCCCAGGTATTGTACGTTTTCTTGAGCAAACTGCAATTTGGATTTATTTACCTTAAAACCTCATTCGGCTAAAAATCTTAGAACTAGAAGGGAGTCTTCTATACAAGACTGGGTATCTTGTGAAGCAAGAAGAATATTATCTACATACTGAACTAATACTGAACGTGGTGGTAATTGTAAATCCTGCAGTTGTCAATGCATCTCTCTGGAAAACAAGGTTGGAGATTCTACATACCCTTGAGGTAGTCGGGTCCAAGTGTACTGTTGGCCCTTATAAGTGAATGAAAACAAATACTGACTATCTGTATGTACTGGGATAGAGAAGAAAGCTGATGAAATATTTATAACCATAAAACAACATGCTGTAGGTGGGATACAGCTCAAAATTGTAGCTGGGTTTGGTATGATTGAGAAAACAGGCAAGACAGCTTTATTGACTTCCCGCAAGTCTTGCACAAATCTGTAAGCTTGTTTACCAGGTTTCTTTACCGGCAGAATTGAGGTATTACATGGACTTGTGGTAGGTACTATAATTCCTTGTTGCATCAGGGCAGAAATGACGGGGGCAATACCAGATGTGGCCTCTACCGTCAAAGGGTACTGTGGTACCCGAGGTAACTTTGCTCCAGGCTTTAAGGTTACTTTAACAGGAGTGGCTGAAATTAGAAATCCAACATCATTATCATGAGTGGTCCATAGATGAGAGGGTAATGAGGTTAAATGCTTATTCTTGTTGAGGTCAGGCTGCATACACATTGTTTGCAGAGTGACGTTTTCATCTAAAGTAGCCAAACTACTATCCTGTTTGTCTGAAGGTACTTGTAAGTATACTCCTTCAGCGGTACAGAAGATAGTTGCTCCCATCATACAGAGCAAATCTCTTCCCAATAAATTTAACGGTGCTGAGGGTCCTACTAAAAATGCATGATTGTCTTGCAAAGGTCCCAAAGTCACTGGGACTGGGATGGTTTCAGAAAATTTTATAGGAATGCCAGAGACACCTACCCCTCTGGTTATGGTATTGGAGAGGGGGACATTTATTGCTGCTTCACCAGCTAACATGGATTTGGATGCTCCAGTATCAATCAAGAAGGGGTATGGCTTATTTTTAACGAGTAACATAACATGTGGTCCATCTTGATCCACAGGTATGAAAGGGCACAACTGCTGTTGTCCTTGCAAAGGGAACCTTCATTGTGATGACAGTCGATTAGATGGAGTCCAGTTAGAATTCCACAGAGGTAATGTATCAGTGGGTGGGGCAGGTTGTTCAGCCAGATACAGACATTCATTTCACCATATTGAGTCTTTGTTTTTAAAAGTAATGCTTGTACAGCATGAGGTACCGCTAGTATAGTGTCATTCCCTAATGTCAGTGGTGCTGCCATATCTATCAAAACAGCAGTGGTTGCTACTGCATGTAAACAAGATGGGTAGCCAGAAGCAACAGAGTCTAACTGAGTACTGTAATATGCTATAGGTCAATAGCCTCTTGTGCGCGCCTGCACCAGTAGGCCCAAGGCAGTTTTATTTCTTTCACAACAGAAGAAAACAAAAGGCTTAGAGTAATCTGGGAGCCCCAAGGCAGGTGGGTTAATCAATACCGTTTTAATAGCCTGAAAGGCGGTTTCATGTTCAGGAGACCAAGGCAGAGGGTCTGTGACCTCCTTTTTTAAGAGCTGTAACAGAGGAGCCGAAATTTCTGAAAAATTGGGCACCCACTGTCTACAATAACCTGCTAGGCTGAGGAATCCCCTGAGTTGTCTCTGAGTTACAGGGCGGGAAGCAGTCTGAATGTAGGTGATTCTGCTTGGAAGGATTTGACGTGAAACTGTAGAAATGATATGTCCCAGGTATTGTACGTTTTCTTGAGCAAACTGCAATTTGGATTTATTTACCTTAAAACCTCATTCGGCTAAAAATCTTAGAACTAGAAGTGAGTCTTCTATACAAGACTGGGTATCTTGTGAAGCAAGAAGAATATTATCTACATACTGAACTAATACTGAACGTGGTGGTAATTGTAAATCCTGCAGTTGTCTATGCATCTCTCTGGAAAACAAGGTTGGAGATTCTACATACCCTTGAGGTAGTCGGGTCCAAGTGTACTGTTGGCCCTTATAAGTGAATGAAAACAAATACTGACTATCTGTATGTACTGGGATAGAGAAGAAAGCTGATGAAATATTTATAACCATAAAACAACATGCTGTAGGTGGGATACAGCTCAAAATTGTAGCTGGGTTTGGTATGATTGAGAAAACAGGCAAGACAGCTTTATTGACTTCCCGCAAGTCTTGCACAAATCTGTAAGCTTGTTTACCAGGTTTCTTTACCGGCAGAATTGAGGTATTACATGGACTTGTGGTAGGTACTATAATTCCTTGTTGCATCAGGGCAGAAATGACGGGGGCAATACCAGATGTGGCCTCTACCGTCAAAGGGTACTGTGGTACCCGAGGTAACTTTGCTCCAGGCTTTAAGGTTACTTTAACAGGAGTGGCTGAAATTAGAAATCCAACATCATTATCATGAGTGGTCCATAGATGAGAGGGTAATGAGGTTAAATGCTTATTCTTGTTGAGGTCAGGCTGCATACACATTGTTTGCAGAGTGACGTTTTCATCTAAAGTAGCCAAAATACTATCCTGTTTGTCTGAAGGTACTTGTAAGTATACTCCTTCAGCGGTACAGAAGATAGTTGCTCCCATCATACAGAGCAAATCTCTTCCCAATAAATTTAACTGTGCTGAGGGTCCTACTAAAAATGCATGATTGTCTTGCAAAGGTCCCAAAGTCACTGGGACTGGGATGGTTTCAGAAAATTTTATAGGAATGCCAGAGACACCTACCCCTCTGGTTATGGTATTGGAGAGGGGGACATTTATTGCTGCTTCACCAGCTAACATGGATTTGGATGCTCCAGTATCAATCAAGAAGGGGTATGGCTTATTTTTAACGAGTAACATAACATGTGGTCCATCTTGATCCACAGGTATGAAAGGGCACAACTGCTGTTGTCCTTGCAAAGGGAACCTTCATTGTGATGACAGTCGATTAGATGGAGTCCAGTTAGAATTCCACTGAGGTAATGTATCAGTGGGTGGGGCAGGTTGTTCAGCCAGATACAGACATTAATTTCACCAGTGGCCTACTTGGCCGCAATTGAAACACTCTGTTTGATTTTGAGGTGTGGCTGATCGATCTTTCTGCCAGTTCTGTCTGTTATGGTTTCCAGCCCCTTGGTGTCCACCTCTCCCTCTTTCCCGTCCATGTCCTCCCCGTCCATGCTGCTCGAAGGCAGTGCACATCTGAATTTGCACTTTAACCAATTTCTCTTGTAAATCCTTTTTTTCTTGTGCTAAGTGGTCAGAGAGGTATTGCACTTGCGTAACTAATTTGTGCAATCTAAGACTAGGCCAGTTTAAACACACTTCTTTTACCTTATCTCATACTTGTGTGCGTAACCAATCTCCAAAAGCAGCCGAAAACCCACTTTGTGCCGGCCCTTTGGTGGGTTCAGGGTACCCAGAATAAGCCTCAAAGGCTTCAGTAAGATGATTTAAATACTCGTCCATGGGTTTGTCTTCTTTTTGAAGTATTGACTTGATCTTGGACCATTTGGGTGTGGGTGGAACTATTATTGTGATAGCATCTACTAAATGCTGTCTAACCACTACAAACCCATTATTTCCATGTGCGTCATGTTTTGGAATCGGAGTAGGGACATTGGCATGGTCCCAAATTTGTTTCATCAGATCAGCTGGTATGGCGTACTGAAGAACTGCCTTAACTTTTTCTATCGTAGGATTTTGTAAACAAATATGTCCTGCCAGCACACGCTGGAATTTAGCTGGATTAGTATGAATGGGCAGTAACAATTTAGTAATGGCTTGAAAATCAACCACCAACCATGCCCTAGGTACTACAATGGTCGGTGGTTCCTGTGCACTTTTAGCATGAGCTGGGTTAGGTACCTCCCTCAGAGGTAACAATCTGTTGTCGTCTGACGACTCCGACCCTGAATCTGGATTAAATTTATCTGGTCCAAAATACCCGTCTCCACTATCCATTATAGCAGGGAACTGACCAAAAAGCCTTTGTTGGTGTAAATGTCATTTTCCTTTACCTTTATAGTAGGGTTTACCCTTAAAATAAATTACAGCTTTTGCTTCTTTATGAGTCTTACTATGAGTTTTTGGTCCCTTTTTTCTATCGCTTGTGTCTGGATCTGAGTCACTAGAGTGACTCTCCACTGCTCGTTCTCTTTCTTTAGGGGTGGGGTCTTTAGTGGTGGAATCTGGCTGCTGTGCTTCTGCTCCTTGTTGAGCGAGGGGTGGCTGATACTGCAGGGGTGCAACTGGTGGTGCAGTTGGTGGTGGGGGGACCCAAGCATTATCGTCTTCCGATGATTCAATTATCTGTAATTTAGCTAATTCCTTCACAGGATAAAGCCCCTTAAAGGGTGGGTCCTTCAAACATTTGCCATTTACTATATCTAAGTTACTAGGAGTTTGTTGTAATTCTTTCAGTTGCTCTTTTAATTTCTGCTGATTATCCTTTAAGCTACTAATAACCAAATCCTTTTCTCTTTCTTTCGTCTCTGTCATCCAATCATTAAATGCTGCCCAGCACAACCCTGGTATTCTTCTCCCTTTTCTCTTAATTTCCCTTGGAGATTTAGCAAAATATTTTTATTAAAACTACCATTCTCTGGAAAGGCGAGTTTACCGTCGTCCTCAGTGAGGGTGACCCACTGACTTATAAACATACAACTGTCCCGGGACACACGAAAAAACGTATAACCAGCTGGTGTACCTCTTTCTGGCTCTTTTATGGTTCCCACACTCGCTCCCATTTTCACACGATAAGCTATTCTGTATTTTACAGGAGTAGCTATGACGTTTTGTAAACGTTTTCCCCACTTTCGTATCTCCTTTCACTCTTATGTCGCCAGTGTTTCATTTTATTCCACTCACATACTGCACAATCAAATGCAGGAAAAACAATACATGCCACTTACCTCAAACAACTGAATGAGAGGAATTATTACATTGCTATAAAATTATTAATACCAAATTTGGGTAGCAGATAAGTACATGAAATGAAAGAAACACTGCCAGAACAGAAAATTCTGTCATGGGCCCTTTTACTAGCAGTACTTCGTTCATTTCCCGACTACCGCAGTCGTTATCAATTCAGATCTGAGTAAATGGCACCAATTGTGTTTGCATTTTTACCTTAAATGAAGACAAGACACTTCTTCCTCTCTTTCAGTGGTATTTATTACACACGTGTGGGAGCCTAATGGAAAGTACCAGGGAGACTCCCCGAACAAAGGGATGCATAACCTTATATGCTGGTGATATTGCTGACAGTGCAAAAATATAAACTAGACCAATTAAAATAGTACAAAAGACAATTAACCAATCAGTGGTTTACCTGTAGGCTTGAAGCAGTTCACATTACTACATCTCTAGGCAGAGAAAGAAAATAGGATATACTTCCATATAAGGCACATTTCCTGCCATCTGACAGGCTCTTGTTCTTCAGTACTTTTCCACTATTCACAGTTTAATTAATAGTTCATAGCTCAAATCAATACATACAGGTTCTCACATACTCAATCTTCTTTGAACATGTGCTTTGACCATTCATATTCTACATGACTTAAGAAATAAAGCTAAAATGTGCAGATTTGGTGATCTGAGAGATGAGTTGATAAAAGACAGGCTTGTGTGTGATGTTAATAAAGATACAGTGAGAAAGATTTTGATTAAAGACAGTGATTTAACATTGAGCAAAGCCATTGAGATTTGCCAAACATATGAGCTTACAGAAAAGCATACAAATATGGTTACGAATGAGAAAATCGTGCATGCAGTGTCTGCCAGTGTAAATGTTGATAGTGTGCAACATGAGGTTGGGAGGAAAAACAAGTATAAGCCAATGGGTGTGGCAGCAAACCTTATTGTTAGCTGTGATAATTGTGGAGGCACTCATGAACCTAACTGATAAAAGTGCTTAGCTTTTGGTCAGTAGTGTCCCAAATGTAAAAAGTAGTATCATTTCAAAAGGCTTTGCAAGTCTAAAGTGGCACATACCTTTACTAAACCAAAACATCCAAAGAAGCAAGTAGATCAGATAGAGAGCTGTGAGCAAACTTTCTATGTTAATGGTGTCACTGTGGTTGATGAAACAGTTAACACAGTAGATTATCAGTTGGCACCAAAGAGTGAAATTTCTTTTACTGAAAAACCTGTAGAGCTTAAAGTAGACACTGGATCCAAGTAGAATGTTATATCAGCACAAATGTTTGCTAAAGTAAAAGCTTGTGGGTAACTTGATACAGAAAAGTGTACAAAACTAGTTGCTTATGGTGGTGAAGAGACTCAAAATGATAATGCAATAGCTCTCACATGTCATTCTGCTGGGAACAGCTATGACTTGCAGTTTTACTTAGTCAAAAGACACGTGCAGTCATTGTTAGGCCTCAAAGGCAGTTTGAGAATGTGACTGATTTAATTTAATAAAGAGGTCTGCTATATAACAATGAACAACAACGATAGTTTTACACAGAATATTTTCAGTGAATATGCAGATATTTTCAAAGACGAGATTGGCAACTTCCAGTCACATATTCCATGAAGTTAAACCTTGAAGTAAACCCAATTGTCAGACCAGCAAGGAAGGTTATGGTAGCAATGCAGAGCAAAGTAAAAGCAGAGCTTGACAAAATGGTGAATTTAGGTGTCTACTCCAGTAAAAAAACAACTGAATGGGTATTCTCCATGATTGTAGCTCTTAAGAAAAGCTCAGATGATATTTGAATATGTAGTGATCTAACAAATTCAAACAAAGAGCTTAAACGTCCATATCATCCAATGTGCAAAGTCGAAGAAGTAGACACTCTCATGCCAAATGCCACTGTTTTTTCAGTCTTAGATGCAAAAAGTTCATTTTGGCAAATTTCGTTGGATCACAAATCTTCATTGTTAACCACTTTCAGTACACCATTTAGTAGATACAGATTTTTGAGAATGCCATTTCAGAGAAACTCTGCCAGTGAAGAATTTCAATGTACCATGGAACAATTTTTTTTCTGGTTATCCATGTGCAATTATAGTAGGTGACATTATTATAAGGGGCAACAGTGAAGTCGAACATGATAGAAACCTCAAGAAAGTTCTAGACTGTACACGTGAAGTGAATCTTAAACTGAATCCTAACAAATGTAAATTCAATCTGAAAGAAGTTACTTATGTGGGTCATTTGTTTACCAGTTCTGGCTTACAACCAGATCCGTCTAAGCAAGCAGCAATTCTTAAGATGCCAGTTCCAGGAAATGTCACATCTTTACAATGTTTTCTTGGTATCGTCAACAATTTAGGAAAGTTCTTCCCAGACCTGAGTGAGCTTTCAGCACCGTTATGTGAGTTGACATGCAAAAATGTAAACTCGTCCTCTTTGGAACAACACCAAAAAGCATTTGATGTTCTGAAACAGAAAATTGCCAGTCCACCCACATTGAGATATTATGATATTCACAAACCTGTAACCCTTTCATGTGATGCTTCAAAGTACGGTCTTGGTGCGGCATGTCTTCAAGAAGGCATGCCAGTTGCCTATGCATCTAGAACTTTAAACCAAACTGAAATGCAGTATGCACAAATTGAAAAAGAGCTTTTGGCAGTAGTGTTCACATGCTTGAAATTCAGTGATTATATTTATGGCAAACCTGTTCAAACAGAGACTGATCACCAACCTCTAGTGGCAATTCTGAAAAAGCCAATATACACAACCCCAGCATGCCTGCAACGCATGATGTTAAAATTGCAAAAGTACAATTTCAATATTGTCTATACAAAAGGCACATTTCTATACCTTGCTGATGCTTTGTCAAGTGCACCCAAACAACAGAACAGCATGACCATGAGAACGCAGACTTTGAAGTCATGGAAGTCAGAAATTTTTCCTTATCATGTCTTGATGAACTTGGAACACAGCTTCAGACCCAATTCTCCAGATTCTGAAACATGTTATCAGTCAAGGATGGCCTGCACGACAAACTAGTTTACCACTTGACATACAGAAGTATTTTCCTTACAGAGATGAGCTCATAATGGAAGATGGAATCACCATGAAAGGTCTTAAAGTGTTAATTCCTACAACATTACAACAGGAATGTATCAAAATTTTGTATTGTGGTCACCCAGGTACTGATTCTACCAAAAGAAGGGCAAGAGGTATAGTATTTTGGCCTTCTATGTCAAAAGATATAGAGAAGGAAACTCTAGCATGTTCCATTTGCAGCAGTACTAAATTGTACCAACAAAAAGAACCACTTCAGCTAAACCAGATTCCTGAATTACCATAGTCAACAGTTGCTACTGATATTTTCAAATGGAATGGGCAACATTACTTAGTGTTAGTAGACTCTTATTTGAACTGGTTTGAAATTGACCTTCTTCCTAACTTAATGCCCAGCACTGTCATTCTGAAGTTGAAGAGACATTTTTCTGTTCATGGTAGTCCACACAAAGTCATATCTGACAATGGTGCACAGCTTATAAGTCAACAGTTCAAGAATTTTGCTGAGTCATAGGACTTTGTCCATGTTGCAAGTAGTCCTGAGTATCCACAGTCCAATAGATTAGCTGAACGTGCAGTTCAAAGTGCAAAGTACTTGGTGGAGAAATCCAGGAGAGATGGTACTGATGTTTTTCCTTAACCTATTTATAGGTTCAAAGGTTCATAGGTAGGTACTAGGCTATCAATCCTAGGGCCCATACAAGCCTAGCCAAAAAATGTACCCTGGCTTTTGCCACCCAAGAAAATTATTTTCCTGTGCCCGTCGAGCAGAGCCACAAAAGTGATCCCCGGGGTGAATTTCCCATTTCCCATCCAATCATCAAGATTTTTCTTGAAGAGTGATAATGAGGAGCTCTGTTTGACATAGATAGGTAGTCTGTTCCAAAGTATGGGAAGTCTCTGGGACAGGAATCTATCCGTCCAACATGTTCTGTTTATTGTGGTGATAAGGTTTAGGTCCCTAGAGCGTGTAGCTCGGAGGGATTGGGATTTCTTTAAGTGGAGCATGTCCAACAGTTCTGGGTTTGACATAGCTTTGTATGTTAGGCAGAGATCACCCCTGAGTAGGCGATATGCAATGGAGTAAAGCTGTAGTTTTTTGAGACGGTCTGCATAGGGCATCTGTTTGAGGCCAGTAATCCTCTTTGTTAGGTATTTCTGTGGTCTTTCCAGTTGTTGTAGATGTCTTGTGAGGTACATACCAAAAGGGGCGTTGTACTCTATAATGGGTCTAATGAGTGATGAGTAGAGGGGAACAATTACCTCTTTTTTTCTGGATGAGAATCCTTTTGTGATGAGATGAGCCACGTAGAAGGATTTGCTGACCACTGCGGCGATGTGATTATCAAAGGAGAGACTACTGTCCACCTGTGTCCCAAGGTCTCTTATCGCATTTTCGGCATTAAGTAGACTACCAGCTATGTGGTAGTTCATGGGTACAGAGTTTTTACCAAAGGGGATGACAATACACTTTTTGGCATTGAGCTTCAGGCCATGGCTTTGACACCAGGTATCTGTCTCAGTGAGGCCCTTTTGTAGTTTGTCCACATCGTTAGGAGTTTCAATTATGGCTCCTAGTTTGCAGTCATCTGCAGACTTTGTTAGCCAAAGACCTTCTGTGTTGGCCTCCAATTCAGAGAAGTAGATACCAAACAGGAGAGGACCCAGGACTGAACCCTGTAGTACTCCACTTGTCACTGGTCTGATGTCGGATTTGGAATCTGCTACTTTCACAGTGTGGGTTTTGTCTGTGAGCCAGTTGGCAACCCATCTTGTGACATAGGTATTTATACCTAGTTTAGTGAGCTTATCTATAATTCCAGAGTGGGGGATGGTGTTGAAAGCCTTGCGAGATCTAGATAAGCTGTGTGAACCATTTTACCCTCATCTATGGCTTTGGTGACTGATTCAAAGAAGTCAGTCAGGTTTAGGAGACATGATCTGCCTTTTACAAATCCAAACTGGGTAGGGTCCAGAGTTTGGAGATTACCAATGTCTTTGTTTATGAGTTCCACAATGATACATTCCATGGCCTTGCAGACCAGGCTCATCAGGCTAATGGGGCGGTAGTTCCTGGGGTCCGTCATGGCTCCCCCTTTGTGGAGTGGGATAACCGTTGCGGTGCACCATTCAGTGGGTACAAAGCCTGAGGTGAGGCTATGATTGAACATGGTACTTAGGTAGGGTGCCAGTTCATTCTGTAGTTCATGTAGAACGCAGCCTGGGATATTGTCAGGTCCCATGGATGCTGTGTTCTTGGCTTTGGAGAGTGTGTTTTTTACCTGTGCAGCCGTGATTATAGGAACTTTGCATTCTTCCGGTATAGAGATGGGCCCTCTAGGGGGGTAAAGTTAGCACTGAACCTATCTGCTAGGATGTTGGCAATATCAGTTGGTTCTGTATATTTAGTGCCATTGTGCTGTAACTCAGAGCAGATCTGAGTGTTCCCATTTAGATTCTTGACATAGCTATAGAATGCTTTGTGGTTGTCTTTAGAGTCAGTGGCAATTTTGTTTTCGTAGCTAGCTTTGGAGGATTTTATGAGGGATCTCAGCTTCTTACTGAGGTTGACCAGGGAGTTCCTCCAGTCATGGGATTTTACTCTTTTTTAGAACAGTTTCTTTCTTCTGTTGTAGAGTTTGTTTATGGCAGAGGACCACCAGATTGGCTTCCTTTTTTGGAGGATAACATCTTGGTTCTATTAGGGATAGCATGATCCATGCAGTTGTGTAAGTGCTTGTAAAGTGCATTTGTGTAGGATTCGGCAGTCATACCTCTATTGTCCGTCTGCATGGGTGTCATGAAGTTTGCCACTTCTGTCTTAAGAAGTGTAAAGTTGGCTTTGGAGAAGTTTTTTACGATGGTTTCCCTAATTGGGGGTGAGGGTGGGATGTGGATGTCTAGACTGATTAGTTTGTGGTCGGATCTGACCAACGAGAAATTGACCTCTGGTGTGTAACATTGGTTTCCCATGTTGGTAATGACCAGGTCTAGGATATTGCTGCCCCTGGTGGGGGTGTGAATAAGTTGATCCAAGGTGTTGGAATTTTTGAATTCTAGAAAATGTTGAGCAAAAGGGTTGGTACATGAGTAGTTTTCCCAGTTAATGGTGGGGTAGTTGAAATCACCCATTATTAGGGTGTTGGGTTGTACCCTAATACTTTCCAGTGTATCAAGAAATGAGGAGTGTGAATCCTGGGGCATGGTGGGGGGGTCTGTAGCAAGCTACAATTTGGATTGCGGTCTTGCCCAGAGTTAGTTGCACTTGGATAATCTCAGATGCATTATGCTGTGCAACTAGCCTGGAGGTGTGGATATCCTTAATGAATATGGACACATCTCCGCCTTTAGTGCTTCTTTCTGGGTTAGGTGGCTGAAAGGTGTGGTATGAATTGAAGCCTGGTAATGCAGGGGTGCTCTCTGGAGCTTTGAACCAAGTCTCTGTCACTGCACAGATGTCAATGTTCTCCATTTTAAGGAGTGCCTCGAGTTAGTGTATTTTGAGGTTTAGACTTCTAGCATTGAGTAGCATAGATTTTGCTTGCTTGTACCTGTTATGGTGGTGAATTTGTCATTTGAACCTTGCCTAAAAAAGGCACTATAGGGGTGGCAAGAGCCTTAGCCAGTATCCGGAATCCTAAGGGCAACAGGTGCAGGCCATCTCTGGCAAAGCATCGTGGACTATCGATCATGTTGTCTCAGGCAGACAAATACTGGATCCCCTTAGAATGACACCAGAAGCATAGCCAATTGTTGATGTCAATCATTTTGTCCTTGTACTGTGGTATCATTCTGGGTGATGGCAGGATGCTACTCAGGGTTAGGGTCATACCTGCCTGGGATACAAGATCGGAGAGTTCCTCCATGTCTCTTTTCATGTAGTCCAGGGAGGTATGTCTCAGGTCATTCACACCAACACGGACAATGACAGTGTCATATTTGTACTTATTGTGGAGTGACCTGAGTGCATGCATTATGTGGCGGATCCTGGCACCTGACAGGCAGCTGACAGTAACTTTCTCCTTGTTTAGTCTAGTGAGTGGAACATCAGTGTGCCTGACTATAGAGTCACCTATGACTAGAGTGTTGGGTACGTTGTTATGCCTTATGGGCTGTGGTGGAGTGGCACACTGAGTTTGTGGGCTATGTGTCATTTGGGTTGTGTTGGGGGGTGGAGTTTGCTTGGGTTTATGCTTTGGATGTCCCTGATGCTTAGGCAGGTTTTTATTGAGAGCCTCCGCGAATGTAGGTGTGTGTTTTGTGTTTCTATGTGTGTGTTTTGGTGGTGTAGGTTTTGAGGGACTATGTGATGAGTGTAGTGTGGTGCAAGTGTTTACCTTCTCCTCTTGACTGTCTAGTCCAGTCTTGGGTGAAGAGAGCTTTGCTTCCAGTTTGGCTATATAAGTGCATCTCTCACAGGTTGTAGTGTTGGGTGGTAGGAGGAGAGGGTTGTCTGTGTACATGAGGCAATTGCTGCATTGCTCCAAGATGCCCAGATTCATCAGGTAGACAGGAGAAATATCACTGAAACATTTCTCGAGATAATTTGCTTGGTTCACTTGCTTAGAGATTGATGTCCAGACAGACTAGAACAACTCTTCCATTCAGTAAACAATTATTGATTCCAAATGCAAAGGTCAACAGAATAGTCAAGATTCAACTTTTGAAAAAATGCCATTCACAAAAATTGTACTATGATAAATCCAGCAAACCTCTCAGACCATTAAGACAAGGAAAGAGATTGTGAGAATGCCAACATCTAAAGTATATGACAAAATGGGAATAGTTAAAAACATTTGTGATGAACCGCGATCTTACATTGTACAATATGAAGGAATGGATTTCAGAAGGAATTGAAGACACATGCTCCCAGTATCTGAACCAGTGACGCAACAGATTGGCTGTGCCAGAGACTCTATTTCTCAGAGTAACTCTACACTTGTTCAAATTCCAGAGGACAATGTATTTTCTTTAAGTAATCCTGATGTAATCCCCAAAGTTCCAATTGTAAAAGAATCCCCAGAGATTGTCCCTGTTGCTAAACCTAGTCAAAGTTTTTAT